>NC_079514.1:40224272-40224436 GCF_000801105.2 Raphanus sativus | reverse complement strand
TTGTCTGATTCAGGGTGTTGGACCAACCCTTGCAATCAACTTTGCTACGTATGAGTCTTTGAAATCATTTTGGTTATCTCATAGGTAAAAACTCATCACTAATTATGATGTTTATGTTCCCATGTTCTGTTCCTTCATATGCTAACTCGTCATATATATCTGAC
>NC_079514.1:39473207-39485956 GCF_000801105.2 Raphanus sativus | reverse complement strand
GAACCGGTCAACTTTTTGCTTTGGAGGTTTTTTATGATACAAATGTCACTTTGAAGGTTAAAAGTGTTAGTGAAAAAACTTCAAGGTTTGAAGTGCTAGTAAGTGACACTTTGAGAGTTTTTTATGCGATTTTCCCAAATTTAAAATAATGTGGTTGAATCAAGATTTTTAAACTTACTACTCTCACCAAACTTATTACTTAGAATCAAGGTTTCTAAGTTTATTGTGATACTTGTACATGTTTACATGACATAAATATGTAAGATTGTAGTTGAGTCATCCCATTTAACTTGTGTAGATAGATATTTACTTTGAAAGTATCTATGATCTTGAACATGTTTACATGGCATAAATATGTAAGATTGTAGTTGAGTCATCCCATTTAACTTGTGTAGATAGATATTGACTTTGAAAGTATCTATGATCTTGAATGGAATATATTTGAGTACCTAGATTGGCTCTAAGAAGGTTGTAGACAGAACCGATGGCCCTGAAAACACTCTTTAATCATGAATACGAAAATCAAGCATGCTTGCTCCATTCCAACTTATGCAACCAAAAAATATGTATACATCAATGTTTAGAAGTTACGTGATAATCAGACAATCAAGTACCTGCATCAGAACATATATAATAGTGCCTCTAGCCTGAAAAGAGACTACATAGTGTAATGACATTTTTTTCACTTTATAGTAACAAAAAGAACAACAAGTATAAGATAACAATTATTGCGAAATGGAAGGACTCAATAGTTTTTAAAGATCGCAATGGGTTCTACTTCTACTACATTTGGATTTAAAAGATGCTTCATAAATATTTCACAGCGGGATATTGATCGTATTCACGTGGTCACGTCTGAAATATCTATTTTTCTACAGGTTTTTGGATTATGTATGACAAGTACAAATTTGGGTCCCCATGAAGAAGAACAAACAAAAAATCATATATAATCAAAATAGTTTATATGAACAGAGTTGTGTCAGAAGGCAGCCTTTTTCCCTTCTGTCACTCTGCAGAATTGTTAGTCTTTATTTTTTCACCCTCGTGGACCACTTTTGATGTCATTGTCCCGGACCATCACTTCCACACATTATTTCATCTGATTATCAATCAGAATTTATTTCTGGTATCACAACACTGCTGTTATAACTTATATCTGAAGAAAAAAAAATCCCACTTATTAACTATATCATTTTTTTTTGTAAACTTTATTAACTATATCATCTCATTATCAAATATGAATTTGTTAATGTTAATATTCCTAACAATTTTAGTTTCAAAAAAAAAATATTCCTAACAATTTTGGTCGGCCAGCAAACTATATGTTGGCTTTGCATTTATTGTTATGTTATATACAAATTAGCTGGTTGTGATCTAACCAAATTGATTAATTGTTGTAGATGTTGTTGACTTCTTGTTGTTGCATGTCTTACTTGTAATTTGTGGGTCTCCAGAACAAAATAAAAAGATTAAACTATTGAGTGTTGGAATCATAATGCATGTGGCCTTTTGATTCCACTCATTTATTAATACTCAAAATCCTAAAACCTGTTGACTGCTTTTTCAAGTGGGTTTTGATACAAACATAATACTACTACAAGACAAAATTAGGCGTTGTTTAATGTTTATTACATAATAATGATCCATTAAAAAGAACATAATCATAGGAAAAACAAGACAAAACAGAAATTGTATCCTAAAGGTTACAAGCTTTTATAATCACGAAGATGAACATAGTAGCATAAATAGAAAATAGTGTCATATTACATTACTAGTTGAACTCAAAAGATCAAAACCAGTGTCTAAAGAACAAAAGAACAGCCTAACTAAACACATGAATGAAATAAGATATAGAAATTAAAAGTACTTTGTAGTGTATCTCTCTCTCTTAGGTTTTCATAGCAACCAAGGGAGGAATTGAGTCCAAGTTTGGAGGTGTGCTCTTGTCAGTAGTTGAAGACTCTGTAATAGTACGACCTCTATGAGTAGTAGTCTTGGCTCTCATTGGACTAGCAAAAGCCCATCCCCAGCTTCTATTCCCCATCTTATGATGATGATCAACTGTTGATGATGCTGCTGATGATGATGATGTCATAATCATAAACCCACCAAAGATACCACCACATTTCACCATTTCACTCATGGCATCATCAGCTGCTTCACCACCACCACCACCATTACTAATAACCTTTGTGGGTTCTCTCTGTGACTCAATCCTTCTCAAGGCACAATCTCCAAACCCATTAGAGATCCTCTCAAAGAAGTCTCCAGAGAAGCTTCTGCTTCCACACCCAACAGATCTAGACCTCAACACTTTCCTCCCAAAAGAAGATCCATTACCACTGCCAACACTGTTTGTTGGCGTTTCTACAACCACTTTGTTACTAGGACTCTCATCTACTATCACATCAATACCTCCTCCACCAAGGACCCTCTTGGGTGTCTCTGTTGTCTCTGTTCTCTGGTTTCTTGGCCTAGAAGAATGGCTGACTTTTTTAGTGGTGGATGCGAGTTGGTGTTTGGAGGAGTAGAGATGAAGAAACGACCAGAAACCACTTCGTTTCCTCTGGTTGAAACCCTCACCGTAACCAGCAGCCGTTGACTTGCTTCTCTTATAGATAAGATTAGCCGAAGAAGAGGAAGAGGATGAAGAAGCTGCGAGCATACTCTTCTTCTTGGCCAGAAGAAACGGGAGGTTGTTGTTGTTATTGCTGTCCCTTCCCGATGAGAGAGATAGAGCAAGAGAGTTGGTCGAAGGAGAGAAGGCTTTAGGAGGAGAAGAGAGGTGGTTTATTTTAGGGAGAGGGAAAGAGGAAGTGACGAGCTTACCGAGCTTCTCTTGGAGACATAATGGACAGATCCCACCTGGGTTCTTTGTGTAAGGATGTGTTATGCATTGCATCCCTTCTCCCATGTCTTGGTCTTTGAGGTCAACCATTACAAAAGATTAAACAAGGACGTAGGAAAGAAGAAGATGATGAAGAAAAACTAAACTCGTTGATGAGTCCTCTCTCGTTCCTCTGTTTCTGTGTGTAATGAAGGAGATGAGAGAGAGAGATTACTTGTTTGTGAGTGAAATGAGAGAGAGAGAGAGAGAGAGAGAGAGAGAGAGGAGCGTGCAGGGTTTGTAAGAGAAATGCGTCGTCGAGATCCCCCAAGTGCACGTGGGACTTCTGATCTGTACCGTTGCAAACTTCTCTTCTTCTCATTCGTATCTTTAATAAAATAAGTCTATAATTATTTTTTGTTATTATTTTGGAATCCATTATTCCACATGTCTTTCTAGCTATTTTTACCTTGTATGAAGAATAGTTTTATTTCATGTTGTATAAATGACCGTTGATGTTAAAAATATTGGCGTTTTAAGGACATCTCTTTGTTTTTTATCTTTGTAGGAACTAAAATTTAAAACTTGAAGATCTGGTGTATTTGATATCGAGCTGCGCAAATGTGGAATGTAACATCATTATATCAAATTTGATTTTAGGATAAAGTAGTTTAGTCTGAAATCTGAATCTGACTCCAAAAATATAATAATTGATGAATAAAATTTAGTTTAATTCGAGAAAACTTAGAATCTTTTCTAGTCAAAACCCAGAGCATGTCTTAAGCTCTCTCTCAATGATCGAAACTGTAACTTGTAAACTTTGAACTCGTAGTTAAATTAATACCACTAAAAACTTGTAACTAAATCTTTTTTTTTTCACAAAAAAGAAGCTAAAATCTATATCATGTTGGTTCTACTTTCCACATAAACATTGATGGTTGACAAGAAGGAAAAAGTAAATACATTTACTATGCAAAATACCCTAGTTGTTTCCCATGTTATTGCTCTCTTATAAGTCCCGGACCCATGCATGTTAGTGTATTAAATATTACTTATCCTTTAGTTTTGTTAATTAGGAAATTCATCGGCTTCCGTTTGATAGGGGCCAACCAACCATGCAAAAATCGTAGTCACGTCTAAAATGGGATTAACTTATATGATTGAATGTTCAAAAAAAAAAACTTATATGATTTTGAGAGCATTTTTATCATATTATATGGTTGAAGCCGGTCCATGAGTATGCGTAGTTTTATGTTATTTGAACTGCTTATTACTCTCCTGCCGAAAGATATGCTCACTTTCTGGATTAGTCGGGCTTGACCTAGACACATCAATCGTTTTTAGATATTCTGTTGCTCATATCTTTTGAGGGATAAAACATGTGAAAAGTAGACCAAGACATGACGATACGATAAACCAAATCTTATTTCCACATCTTTCATAATCATACGAAGATGTGTAATCTGTAACGTGATCGAAAGTAAGAGACGTAGAGAAGCACACAAAAGGTGGTCCAAAGTTTTGATTACTCGATCGTGTCTTTTCTCTCGTCTAAATTTATTACACAGTTCTGTCTTTATCTTTTGTTTCTCCAATTCTGAATTCTTCTACTTATATGGTCCCCCTCCATTTATGTCATGTTTAGTTATTACGAAGTATTTCTAATTTTATACACATAAGTTCACACATCTTATATCCCTTCGCATTTCCAAATTTTGGACACATATAAGAGGTGTTATTCAATAGAGTAATTTAATAGAATTGAGTGTAATTTAAATCCAGGCCTAAATCTAGTGTTATTGGATTGAGTATTTGCTAGATAGAATTTAAATCCATTGAAATATTCTGTTGTTCAATATTTTTTAGATGTTTTTAGAATTCAATTATGATGGATTTTAATGGAATTCATTGTGTTTTTTTAACTAAAACAAATCCTACCTCTTTTATGAATATTCTGAAGGAAAAGGGACGTGGGATATTTTTTCCATTGAAGTACTTGCATACTTAAATTCCAATACCTGTTTTCAATTCCATGATTCAATAACACCCCCTTAAATCCACATGACATATATGTTACTACTGACTAGAAAAATATTTATTCTGTTATTTAATACATGACATTTTAGAGAGAAAAAAATGGCTACTCTTATGCGTCAATCTTTTAATAATACAATTAAAAAGTCATGTGCTAATCTTTCATATAAACTTTTTTAGTAACACCACTCGATTCAGCAACATTAATATGACGCATACGTTCAATTTCGAAATGAAACTTAAAGTCAATACATATTTGCAAAGTTATTTCGTTTCTTTGAAAAAACCAACATACAAAAAAGTTATGGAGTACGTGACAATTTATAACTTTTAGAAAATCAGCATAAGTCAAATTGATGAAGGACAACATATAAGGGGTTGTTATTCAATCAAGGATATAAGTATTCCAATTTCTTTTTTTCTTGCTTAAATAGTATTCCAATTTCTTTGACATATAGTTTTATTTTATATGGAATAGATAACAATTAAGAAACTTAACATTGACACATGTAAATAATTTTTTGGTATATTTTGACAAATGTTTAAGATCCAGACACATTTTGTTGAACAATACACATTTGAATATATTAAGTACTTTATGAAACTATTGTAATTATTTTGTGAAACTCAATTATTTACATGCTATGATATCTATATCAATAAAATAAAATTCTCTCTATTGTAATCATTTTTGTTCACATCTCACCTTCTTATTGTTTTACTCATATATATATATATATTAACTATTGTTTTCTAATTCTTTTTTCTTTATAATTCTTTTTTGATATGACATCATCTACATATATAGTTAAAAATTATACAAATTACTAATGTTGAACCTATTATAATTTATGCATCTAGAGACATTTTAAAAAAAATAATTGAAAAATGAATGAATATTTTAAAATATTAAACTTAATTTTATTTTAAAAAATAGTCAAAGTTATTTTATTTTAAATCACGAAGCAGCTAAGTTTATTTTAAAACTTTTATCATAAATTAAGATATATTTATATTATTTTGGTCATTTGCTTACCCATTCGTAGGGTTTAGGGTTTAGGTTGGTTTCCGACGAGGTACGGGTGCTCTCCTCTGTTCACCCGAAGATACCAAAATGTCAAGCACCGAGAATACTCGGACCCCTGAATACGATTGGATCACCAATATCTATATCTTATTTTTGTATTTTTCGTTACACCAACACTTACAGAGATGTATTAGAATTGATAATGTATATGTCCACTGTGAATCAGAGATGTTATTAATATTTAAGCGTGTTGACTACGTAAACAGAGACAGCATATGTATATATTTTCACTGAGTACAATGTTTATAGTAATGATAATCAAAATGAAACATTTTTATCAGTAAGTATGGAGACAGATATATTTATATAACTGTCCATTTTCAATACAAATAAACTACAACCCTCATGTTCATAAAGCATGTCTTATTTAGAATGCTGTTACAGTAGTATGTATAAATCTAACTAATATGTATATTTTTATATAGAACAAACAAATATATATAAATGTTTTTTACTATAATTGTTTCAATTATAAAATATACATCCCGCCCGAAGGGCGGGCCGACCCTAGTATAAGATAAAGAATCTAATGACACATTACCAACATTTAAGATCTTTAAGTTCAAGTTTTAATTACAAGTCTTGAATATGACAATAGCTACATCTATTATCATTACATGATCATACCCACTGTGAAGTGTCTAATACATGACATATATTTACACTCACCAGGCTAAGATGTGTACACTAATTGTACATCACAAGAAGAAGACAAAGAATAACTGTACGAACGTTATGATTGGGACCATCTTTTTTTTTGTCTCTCCCATTGATACTTGACCTCTACAAGGGCCACCACACCATCATTTAATGAAATAGTTTCAATCCAAAATATTGCCGCCTTTAAAAAGAAAAGCATGGCCTTCACAGACATCGGAATCCATGAGAAATGCGGGAGGCTTACTTCTCTCCAACAACCGCTTTGTCCGATTTAAGATTCAAAAAGATAAAAAAGAAAAAGATTCAAAGACATCCAGTCCAACAATCTTCTCGAAGAGCGAGAATCGGAGATCATGTTACAGTTGTGAAGAAAATAAAGAAGGATCAAGAGAGAGAATAAATATTAAATATTACAGAGTAACATCCAAGAAAAAAAAAGTAAAATCAGAATAAACTGTTTGAGAGAGACGCGTGAGATAGGAGAGAGTGGAAAGGGGCGTGAGATGCGCGAGTTAGGAGAGAGTGGAAAACATCTTGAGAGAGGAGAGGGGAATGAGAGGAAAATATATTGTCAGAGGAGAGTGAGGAATGAGAGGAAAGTGGATAATGTTTATAATTCTCTATCATTCTTTGTCAGACAAAGTGGATAATGTTTATGTACCACATGCTGATTTGAATATTTCTTTGTGATTTTAGATCTTTAGAGTCCACGATCATTCATCATTCATTAAAATACATTCAATTGTTTATTAAACTTGAGTTCATATAAATAGATTAAAAGGATAATTTTTTTTCTCTTTTCATTAGGCACATAAGCAACATAAAATAGTCAAAATCAAATATTAGAAGAAGACCTTGAATGTTGATAGCGTATAACTGGACTAATTAACTTTTTCTTTATCAAAGAACTAGTTATTTTGTAAGTGAATTGTTGTGATGTACAATTATAGTGCACATCTTAGTCTGGTGAATGTAAATATATGTCATGTATTAGACACTTCACAGTGGGTATGATCATGTAATGATAAAAGATGTATCTATTGTCATATCCAAGACTTATAATTAAAACCTGAATTTAAAGGTCTTAAATGTTGGTAGTGTGTCATTAGATTATTTATCTTATATACTGAATTGTTGTGTTTCATTATTATTGTTTTACTTTTAGTCAATATTCATCCATAACTGCAAATAAAAAGGATATTAATAATAATTGTATAATTTTAAGATTCTTAAAGAAACCTAATTAACATAAAACATAACATGTTGATGGGACAGCGGTTTGACAGAGGAGAGAGGGGAAATGGGCGTGAGAGAGGAGAGTGGTGATGAGGAAAGCGTGTGAGTGAACATGGAGAACAAGGAAATGGGCGAAAGCGGGTGAGTGAACAGGGGAAACGAGAGATGGGAAGACGCTTGAGTAAGACTCGAAACATTTTGTCAAATCAGGTCTTGTCTACTTGTCTTAAAAGATGTTTGCCGACATTAACGATGACCCGTTTTACCTTATATAGGGCTAGGGTTAGGTCAAGCATTAACATGTGTCGATATGTAATTGATTCCAGTTTATTGTCTTGTGACCAGTCCTCTTTTTATTTTGGTAGCTGAAGTCCCTTATTGTTTCTCTTTACCTTTACTTGCTTGATATCTTAGATTTTGCTTCTACGGTCACAAACTTTATCTTTCTCTAAATTCCATCCAAAGAAGCTTTTGGTTGTAAAGTAAGACTTTGGAGATTGACGTTAATAACAATGACCAGAAATTGTTTTTTTGGTATCGACTGTTGCATAATCGGCACTACACAACTGATGATGTTATAGAATGATGTTAGCTGAAGAAAAGATAGAACAATTGGTTTGCTACCTTACAAAAATATTGATTTTTGAATAAAATGGTGTAAGCAGCTGATTATTTAAAAATCAAAATCATAGTAATATAATTTAGGGGGTGGTATTCAATCCATGAATGTAACGGAATCTGAAAGAATTCATAAGCAAAAAAATTTGCAGTAATTTAAAATATTTGATGAGATTTTAATGCATTTAACCAATTCTTTTTATGATGGATTTTAAAGGAATATACATACATTTGATAGAATACTAATTCCTCTGATACAGAAACAATATACTTTTATTAGACCATCTCCAATGGTTTACTCTATTTTAGAGTAGATTTTACACTAAAATAGAGTAACTCTAAAATAGAGTGAAGTTTCTCTCCAATGGTTTACTCTATATTTCACTTTAAAAATGAAATTCTTAAATTTATTCTTTTTTATTTTATGATTGATGTCTTTTACTTACAAACTTTACAAATTGATCCATTATATTTTATACTTCATAAAATTCTTATAAAATATATATTGATATCAAACATTTATTATCTTAAAAATTACATTACATTATATTAAAATATAATACATTTAACTTAAGCATCACCATTAGTGTATCTTTTTACAAATGATCAATTAACGAATTTTGAAGTACTTATTTTTAATGTTAGTATTTGTTTTCTTTGGTTAATTTTATAAAACTATTTTTAATTTTACTGTTTGTTTTCTTTGGCTAATAATAATAAGATTCAATCATTCATATATATTGTGCTGAAGATGTTAATGTGATGTTTGCATAATTAAATTACATAAATAGTTATAAACAAAAAGATTAAAGAATAAAAGGATTAAAGTATAAATAAAAAAGTTTCACTCTATAATAGAGTGAGAAAAGAGTCACTCCAAATATAGAGTAGAAAATAGAGTTACACTATTTTAGAGTAGTATATAGAGTGAGGTTGGAGAAGATTTTACTCTATTATAGAGTTTAGTGTAGAAAATAGAATGAGGTTGGAGATGTCCTAATAGTCATTTTTCACATCCATATATGCAGATATTATTTTTATAAAAACTGATTATATGATATATATACACGTAAATGATTCAACATATAAAATACATAAATAAATGGAGACTATTTCACATACATATATGCAGATATCTATTTTATATGATACAAAAACAAAGATTTTTTTTTTGACATCGGAAATAAAACATCAAACGAACTAGTTAGCAGCTTCTTGGCCAGCGTAAGGAGCTAGCCAAACTGGTGCAAAGCAGTTTACAAACGAGGACCCAAATACACGTGATCTTCCCCCTTTCGCTAGAGAGTCCGCACGGACGTTCAAAGATCTCGGAGTATATGCCATTGAGAAATCACTAAATTCAGTTGATAAGGTTTTAATCTCGTCCAACTCAGGGGCCATGGCTGGTCAATCTTCTTGATCCCTTATCAGCTTGATTAGCTGTTCACTGTCGGACTCAAAACGTACCTCTCTGTTACGTTGCTTCAAGACTTCCTGCTCAAAACAAAGATTTATGAAATAAAAAATGGAGACTTTTGGAAAAAAGGCCATGAACTAATGATAACATAAACAAAAACTTTTTGGTTAACTATACGTTTACTTTCTGATGATGAACGATGTACGAAAGCACACAATTGACCTTATATTTGTTAATCGTTGTTCTTAAATATTCGCCAATTATCATCGACGGAGGTTCTCTTCATTCTTACAGTGCTTTCTGAACAAATGAAAAGTACAGAGATGCTATTTTGTTTTGTGTTTTCCTACGTGCATACAAATCTCAGCATAGATGCAAAGAATTGGTTCTTTACATATCTATAGGTAATTTTCTATTAAATTATATATATAATGCCTGAGTTTTCTCTCTTCTAAGAACAGCCACGTCAGATTATTTTAATGGCTGTGGTCCCATTTATATATTTCTTTTAATTATTTTTGTTTCGACCTCTCCGTTTTCTTTTTCATCGACCCTTCTCCTTCTTCATCGACGTTTTCGTTTCCTTCATTTCAAATCACAAAATATGAACAGGTTGAGAGTAAGATGAATCTTCAGAACCGGAGGATTTAGGTTTTCTGCATTGAAAAAATCGATATCTCTTTTAATATTGAAGATTGCCACTTTTCTCCCACTGCTTTACCACCGCATCTTCCTCCGACCCTGCAACTCCTTCCTACTACAGCAAACCTTCGAAGAGTCATTAACACCACTCTGCTTCATCTGGTATCGACGTGGCTATCTTACTCTTCTCCTTCGTCTCTCTTTTCATGGAGTCGCCGGATCTATCTTCGCAATCAGTTCCTCCGGCAAATCTTCTTCCGTTTACCGTGTGGCGTATCTAAAGACACTTCACGAGTGTTCGGTTCAAGAACGAATCGTGAAGATCGAGAAATGACTGAAGCAAAGATGAAATCAAAGCCGTCTATGACTCCCTGTTCTTGACCTCCTCTTTCATGGAGTAAGGTTCCCTCCTTTATCTATCTCTCTCTCTCCTTCCCCACTCTTTGTTGCTCTTCCTCCTCTGATTCAGACAAAGCTTTTATTTTTGTGGAAAGTACTGTTTTTTTTTAAAGTTTGTTGGAACATGTTTATTTGAGCTTCAATCTCACTGAAATGCATTTGCCGGAACATTCGACGAATCTTATCTGAGATTATAAGTGTCGGCATTCTTCATCTTGATTGTTCTTTGTCTTTTACTACTTGGTAATGATATATTTGTGTGTGTGGGGTTTCAGGCGCAGGTTCATAGGCATGTCCATAACTTCAGGGAAGTACAGCAATGTACTCTCCTCTCCATAAAGACTAGAGGTTGCAGTGAGGACTGTTCTTACTGTCCTCAGTCCTCCAGATACGACACTGGAGTCAAGGCCCAAGACTCATGTCCAAGGACGCTGTCATTGACTCATTGTTGTTGTTAAGAAGGTTCGCTGTTTCCTTCTCTACTCTTCTTTTTCCTCAATGTTTGTCATGTAGCACATTGTGTCGATAAGAAACATGAGAAATGTTCAAATGAGTCTAAGATGCATTGGTGCGGAAAGACGAAATGTTTTAGGATCATTGGGATCCAAACTGGTTTCCATTCTGGTGATTGTCGTGCTGCTTTTAAAGCACTTGGCTCCCTTCTGATCCTGATGCTCTTCTAAGATAATCTTATTAGAATAATACATTGCTTCAAGTAAAATATTGAAATGCTGGTGTTTGGTAGAGATGTCAATGATGAGACCCTACTTTTTAGGTGATATGTAAAACATGTCAATGATGAGATTTTGTAACCTTCCAAATTCTTAACCTTTTGATGTCATTACGGTTACTATAACTAAGGTTACGGAGACATGCTTTGGGCAGAGGAGGAAGGGAATCAATCTCTTTTGGAAGACTCTTCTCTTATTTCTGAGGCTATGGCTCATGAATAGAGCAGCTGTTCAAACTTCGGGAAGATGAGAAGATAGCTAAATGTGCTGCGTCCGGTGAAGCTCCTGATCTGAATGATGCAGGGGAAAACGGTTTGTGGTTTACTAATTAGAAGCAAAAACTGAGATTCTTCAACTTACTATTTTTTTTGTTACTTCTTGCAGCCAAGTTCAGTGTACATCAGGCCATGGCATCCAATGATGAGCATCATGAGGCTTTCCTGGAACGTGCTAAGGCCCTAACAGATCTCGAGTTCACTTATGTTAATTCTTGTCAGGTCTATGGAAACCAGAAAAAGTCTGTGATATCCACAACAGAAGTTGCAACACAAATATTCTGCAGATCATGTCTGAAGTATGATAAATTTTGATACATTTCAATGAAAGTTATCATTTGATTTATGTTCTCTAACAATGTCAAATTTTTTTCTAGGTATCTATCACTGCGGGTTGCTCATGTACTTGTAGACGAGAAGGGAGAGACAGCAGATGCTAAATCTCCTAGGGTCTTCTACTCTTTCTTCTCAAAGGAGGCAAAAAGTTTGATGAGGTACAAGAAACTTGCATGTTCCGCAGTGTGTCAGGGTTGGTAAGGTAACTACCAAATAGCCATGGACGGTGATCCATGTCAGCGACCGTGTTGGCTTGAACACATCCTTCTAAAAGCATAAATCGATTATTGTTAATACAGTTTGTTAGTATACATATGTTATACATATGTTAGGATAATTTGTTGAGTGATCTCTGAACCTGGAACTGAACAACGCTTTTCATGCCCCACATCTTTTAGTTGGTTGCCTATTAGCTAAAGAGTACAATGATTATGGTTCTGTTTTTGAGTTGTCAACATACAGAAATAACGATACAGCATAAATAGAC
>NC_079514.1:39455066-39473107 GCF_000801105.2 Raphanus sativus | reverse complement strand
GATCTGATGGTAATACATCTCAAGTATTTGTAACATCTCTTCACCTTCTTCTTCTAAACCTCCATTAACGTTCAACTATAATAAATCAAGTATTTCTAATATCCCCGCGCTTGCGCGGGGTTTCGCCTCTAGTTATTATCAAATGACATTACTATAAAATCTATCAAATATTGAATAACAACAGAATTTAAAGTAACTAAAAGAATGATTACAAATGCTTCATCCAATAACACAAGAATTTAAATGAATTGAAAAAAAACAGTAATTGAATAACAGGAAAATTTAATGGAAACTTTAATTCCTTCTAATTCTATCAAATGTTTAAATCCAATACCTCCACCTTAGTCCCATATTAATTCAACAAAGTCATTTTTTCACACTCCATGCGTTGTATAAGAAACTAGGATCAGCCCGCCCTACGGGCGGGATATATTTTATTTTTGTGATCTAGATTATTACTTTTTGTATGATTTTGTGGTTTTTGTTCTGTTTTTTCATTTGCAAAAAATATGTATGATTATAAAATTAAGTTCCATCTAAAATAATTATAAAATTATATATTTTTGTTGTAGTTAAATCTATTATTTTAGATATAAGTTGGATTAGTCGAATCACTCATGTTGTGAGTATATTACGTTACATTTATTCTTTCAAATTCAAACTAAAGTATAATTATTTTATAATAATTATGTGGGTTTTTTTAATAAAAAAATTAAAAAATAAAGCGATGATCAATAGAAAATCACATACATAAGTAACTAATAAATTTGTCAAACCTAATAAACAAATATAAATATTTACAATAATTAAAATATTTATAAATTCTAAATAATTTTATGCCTTAGATTTATTAAATATTAAACTGAAATTTATTTTAAATAAACTTAAAAATGATAATTAAGAATTTTTTGCTATATTGATTATAGTTGTATTAAGTTCCTCAAACATAAAAAATAAAATTTAAAAGAATATTTAATATTAAGAGAGCAAAAAATTTAATAATGATAAAATATAATATATTTTCTAGTTAAAATATATAGTGTTATGTTATTTTAAAATATTTTGTAATTATTTGATCAAAAATGTTTATTGTTAATTGTTGTTAATACCTCTTCAGATTAAGCAATTTAAAAAAAATTGTGAACTTGTAAATTTGGAATATTCTATTTTGTGAACTTTCTTTTTTCATGAATTCATATTATATATACACATATTTTCGTTTTTAAGTTTGTTTTTAAAACTTTATAATGTTCCTTTTTATTATATATGTTATTTAGAAACTTTTTAAAAGGAAACTAAAATAAAAAAATTAAATAATACTCCTTATGTTTCTTTTTATGTGATGTTTTAGAATATGTTTTTCGTTTCAGTTTATATGATGTTTTGAGACTTTTGAGACAAAACTATTAAAGTAATACTTAGACTATTAAAAAGTAATGTGTAGTTTTTGTCTTATGTAGTTATAATAGTAATGATTAATTTTTTTTAGTTATTTTTTGCTGTAATCAAATGATTTTAGTGAAAGTATTTTTTTTCTTAAATTGTGTAAGTACTAAAACATCAAATAAAAAAAGAGGAAGTAGTATTTAAATGTAATATTTTTAATTTATTAAAGATATCAGTGTAATGAACAAACGTGAGAATTAACGTGAATATGACACATAAGAAACTGGTTTCTAAAATAATATTATAGAAACTTTTTATTACACTACTAATCAGTTTTTTTTAAAAAGAACTACTAATCAGTTTGATAGTTAGTTTATAAAATGCATAATATATTTTTAAATAATCCAATATATTTTATAAAGATTCCAAAATTAAGTGATTTACATAATTACATTAAATACATAGTAGATGAAACAATAAGTTTAGATTGCGTAAGTGTGTTATAAAAAGCCTTCGAAGTGTATAGATTTCGTATTAAAAATAGTGAAAAAAAGATTTAAATTTTGTTCAAAGGGTTCTATGGTAACATGTTTTTTGGTGGTATATTGTCATGTTCGACTGGCCACGTTTTCATAGATATTAATTTATCTACTTTTTCTTGTTTTAATTATTTTATTGTAAGTTTAATACTTGGTAAAGACGCAACAAAATATAATGGATTTGATACATATATTCTTTATACATTTTTACTCTTTACGCCGTTTTTTGGCCAACACATAGTTTTGTTTTGTATAAAATGAATTTTACTACCTACACTGCTATAATTATAATTTTACCTTCATATAAATGAAATATGAGTAGAAAATGCTAAAAATAAAGTTGCATCCAACCAACCAAAGAAACGTTAGAAGCATCAAAAAGAATGTTATTATAAAGAGATTATGTGTAAAAGGAAATCAAAATTGATACATAATTATTTATCAGCTCTCTCTGTTGAAGCATAAACTGCAGTTGCATCTACTGGCCTTCTCGGACAAAGCTTGATAGGTATTTTCTGCAAAATATGTTATTTGTTTCAACAAACTTTATACCACAGAAACATTCAAGAGATATTCTAATTTTACTCAGCGCTGTGTTTACCTTGCCAGGAGCTTTTTTAAAAGCAGCAACCATTTCTAACACAGACATTCTTTGGTAGTGGAGCAGACGTTCCACTACTCTTATAAAACAAACGGAAAGCCGGATTCTGAGATGAGACTGGTGTTTACCGCACCACCATCCTTGGTAGGATAGTCATGTCCACTAAAGCCACCTGTTCGCAAACTTTATATACATTCTTATATTAAAGAGTCTAATATCTGAAACAACGAAAAGATCAAAATGCATTATAAAAGAACAAACATGTCCTAAGAAGAATCACAACTACTTCAGAACATAGATTATACTACTGACACCTAAAACAATAAAAAGGTAAGATGATTTCGAGAGTAGGGATGCCCACCTTTTATACTCAAATTTTCACCGCTTTGCAAGATCGAATTTCGCATTGAATGTAGATCGTGGAGAATTGATTTAAGGAGGACTTTAAAAAGATGAATCTGTAACTGTTAAATTTCTAGATCGGTAGGAATAAGATAAAGCAACTGAATCGAAACCCTAGAGTCTGATCCTATATCACGACGGCTGAGAAAGAAACGGGTCCATCGAACCCTTACGATTGTTTGTGACAAAAAAAATTGTGAAAAAAGAAAAGAACCCTTGCGATTGAAAACATAGCGTTTCGAACATAATGACTTATTATTTATCAGATGGGCTTTCCAAAGGCAAACATAGACACCGTGCAAAATCAAAAGCCCAAACCTGATTTAATGAAACACAAAGTTTCAAATAAGTGGACACGTGTCGAGACGACGGACGCTGAATTTCTGATGTGGACGCTTACGTGTCGCCTGGAGAGAACAAACCATGTTTTATAGTAATAGATAGATTGAGTTACAAATTGACTGGGTGGTAACCACACTCGCTAATCTACGGACGTAACCATACTAACCAGATCAAAGAATTTCTTATTAACATGCGTATAATACAAGTAAGAAAAAGTCAAGTCACGAAATTATCAATAAATCATAAAACTTACTCCATCATAGAGCTTTATAGCAAAATGTATCTGACGCCTTTGTATTGCAAAGCATTATACATAACATACACAAATCTTACTGCTACACAGACTTACTTTCTACTTTCTCCCAGATTTATCTGTTTGAGATGAGACTAATATTTTTAAAAATATCTGCAGTGCAGGCCAAAGATCACAGTTTCTGGCAAGTAAATGTGGTCGTAAAGGAAACACAATAGATGCAAGCAACCAAGAAAAAGTTTCACTGACATTACAATCGCGATCTGGCTTGTTCCAAGGGGGCGCTCTGCAACAGATATGGAGGAATAGTCAATAGTCTGAGTTACAAGTAATTGTAAGAAGCTAAACTGGTTCTATGATAAGAGAAACAGTCATGCTAGTATGTTGATTTGGTTAAAGTAAATAGTAAGTAAAAATAAGCCAAGCTGAAATAGGTTTTGTTAATAGCAATCTTACAAGCCAAAAATAAAAAAAGAGAAGGAAGACAAGAAACGCTCACCAGAGGAGCTCCTTTAGATCCCCTTTCAGCCAAGAAAGCACAAGGCATAAAGAAATCACCATAAGTCTTGGACCACTCATCTAGCTTTGAGTGAATGTATTTTGATCCAATGGAATCAGCCCAGAACATGATTCCTCCTCTGTTTACAAAGAGATTTAAGTTTAAAAAAAAAAAAACACAATGACCAAAAGAGAATTACACCATTTTATATGATGACAACACTGACCTGTAAGGTGGAAACCCCATTCCCATTATACCAGCGATGTCAAGGTCTGCTGCTTTGACAGCAATACCTTCTTCAAAAACTCTACACGCCTCGTTCACTACAGGGAACAACGTCATCTCGATAATTTCCTTTTCAGACAGTTTCTCCAACTGCAAAGCCACAACAACCAATCAGATTGAGAAAAATAACAGTGACAGAAATGAAGATTTGGACAGAGAGACATACCTTAGAGTCAATGTTCACTCCTGACACGCTCCTTGCCTTTTCGATATATTTCTTTATTTCAGGATCAGGTTTAGCCTTGCGCTTATCATCATAAAGATAGAAACCTTTACGTGTGGCTTCACCTGAAACCAATAGACAAGTTCACAAGCTTTAGAACAATGTCAAGTCATAAAAACAGTATGTACAACCTAGCTGTCCTCTCTTATATACCAGCTCTCTTGTCCTCCTGCATGAGTGGGATGATCATTGATTTGTATGTCCGCTCCGGGAAGTTCTCGACGAACTGTGTTGCGGTTGCAACCGCCACACCGAATCCAATCAGGTCGCACAATCTACTCGTTCATATAATTAAGTAACAAAAGTAACAATTAAAATAAAAAGGTGTATGAGATTTGACATGGATCTTTTTACAAAGTGATGATATACCTGAAGGGACCCATCGGCATACCAAACTTGCTGACTGCTCTGTCGATTAGATACGGATCTGTTCCACGCTCAGCAAGGAACATAGCTGCCTGTGTGTATGGGAAGAACATCATCCTATTAACTGCAAACCCCGTGCAGTTTCCAACCACCACTGGCGTTTTCTTAATCTTCTTCCCAACATCTAACAAGTCAACAATTACTTGAGGAGAGGTATGATTGGTCCGAACTATTTCAAGCAGTGGCATGACATGTGCTGGACTGCATCAGGAAAAATGAATAGACATGATTGGTGTAGAGCGAGCAAAGCTACACTTCAAGACTCTAAAAGGATCAGTAATGACCTGAAAAAATGTGCTCCGATAATCCGATCCTGAGACTTGGTCCGCTCCCCGATTTTGTTCAAATCAATGGTAGATGTGTTGCTAGCAAGGATACAATGTTGAGGACAGTACTTCTCTAGCTCAGCGAATATTTGCTGCTTCAAAGATATATTCTCAATGACAGCCTGTTCAAGTCACCAAAAAAAAAGACATCAAGCGAAGTCATAGAAAAAAACAATTTCAGCTTCAGTATGCTGATTATTACCTCGATGACCATGTCCACATCCCTAAAGCTTTCATAGTCAAGAGATCCCTTAAGGAGTGACATTGTTTTCTCAAATTTTTCCTGAGACATCCTTCCTTTCTTTACACGGCTCTGAAGATTAGCTGATCAAAAATAATGAAATTTAGTCAGATGATCAAGCTATTGCTATTCAATGGTATAAAGCAAATGTGTATCATCAATCCATCTCTACCTTTGACCCTGCCAATTCCAGCCTCCAGGAACTTGTCGTCTACCTCCTTAAGAATCACTGTGTAGTTACTGAGGATCAATGCAGTGGCTATTCCAGATCCCATCAACCCTCCTCCGATAATGGCTACCTTTTTAATCTTCCTTGGCACCAACCCACGATCAGTAACTCCAGGAACCTGAAGGAATCAAAATTATGCTGATACTTAAAAATCTTGTAAACATAGTTATATCAATCTAAATGACATAAACTAACAGACCTTTGTGGTTCCTCGCTGAGAAAAGAAGACATGAATCAAGCTTTTGGTGGTATCCAGGTTGACCACTTGCGAGCCCACTTGAGCCTCCTGTAAGTGACAATGTAGTGGGGTCACTAGTCTCAGGGGAAACGTTAAAGAACATATAACGCAGAAAACGACAAGATAAGATAGTAAATATATACCTTTTCTAAACCAGCCCTCGGACCAGAAACAATACCCACTTCAATAGCCTCGAGGCACATTAAGGGGTGTTTCAGGTTGGGGGCTTGCTTGCGTGTCTGCTCCTTTGCAAAGTTTAGTATTTCCCTTGCCTCTCCAAGAGGAGGTAACTTATCAGTCTTTGAAACACTACAAACCCACGGTTTTCTCCTCTCGGCTATGTCAAGTGCCCAGCGACGAGCAGCGTTTAGTAACTCGGCAGGTGGCACGACGGTGTCAACAAGACCTAATGAATGACCTTCCTCGGCTTTGACCGGCTTAGATGTCTATATGTTTCAAAAAAAGAAATGATGTCACATTTTAACCAAAGCAGACTAAACCCACAAGCATAAAAAATAAGGCAGTGACGTACCGAAATCATTTCAAGGGCTTTTGTGAGACCAACAAGACGTGGAAGACGTTGTGTGCCTGCATCAATCCAAAGAAGCATAATCAGGAATATTTAAAAAAAAAGGAAGCAAACCTGATTTATTCAACACATACATGAATGTTAGGAAAGTACCTCCAAACCCAGGAATAACACCGAGTTGCAGCTCGGGCAGACCTAACTGTGTACCAGGAGTTGATATCCTCGCATGGCAAGCCTAAAACGAAGTATCAACATCCATCTTAAAATATGTTCACCAGTCTCTTAACAATCTCAAGACAGCTTTTTGAGAGGGAAGTGGTTGAACATATAATAAATTAAAGGTGTACCATACCATGGCAAGTTCTAACCCTCCTCCCAAGGCAAGCCCATCAATGGCAGCGACAGAAGGTTTCCTTGCAGCTGAATTAAATCGAACACACGGAAACAACATCATAACAACCATTGGCATAATTTCAATTAATTGGGTGGCAAGGTTAGAAAGATAACCTTCAAACAAATCGGTTAGGATGTCAATTGATAAGTATCCAACCTTTGGCTCTTTCCCTGATAAAAATCAAATACAAACATTTAAATACATAACACAAAACATAATCAAACAAAAGACAACCAAGATACTGAAAACATACTAGTCCCTTTCTGAACTTCACCAAAACCAGATATATCAAATCCACCAGAGAACTTCCCCTTTGCACCTGCAGTAATCACAATAGCTTAATCAAAAGTTTGCATAGATTTGTACTGTTTTTGCCTTGGAAGAGAGCGATCACAAGACGTATACCAGTAATAACAATAGCTTTAACATCGTTTCTGCTCAATGCTTCCTCGTAGTTACTTTTGAGGTTGTCTAGCACTGTGTACACACAGATATACAAAAACAGAACAAACTATTCGCTAACTCGAAGCCAAAAACTGAGGTTTCTCGAGATCATAAGCTAAAAGAGCATGAGATCAAACTAGTAGTAGTAGTCCCAGATTTCACATAATCAGATCACAAATTCAATTGAAAGCTGAGAAGGTGGAAGAGGAGGAGGAGAAGTACCGTCGAACGATAGCGAGTTGACGGGAGGGTTGATGATTGTTACGACGGCAACGCCATCGCCGCCAACTTCCATCGTAGTCTTTCCCTTCGTTCGTGAAGTCATATCTTCGAGCTCGGTTTCGTGATTCTCTTTACCTACTACTTCGTTGAGAAACCTTGCCAGAAATGTGGAAATAAAGATATAAATGGAAAGATGATCGATGAAATTATTAACGCAAAAGCTGATTTTAATAATGTTATCGATAAATTATTTATTTTGTTTGTAAACTCTAGTTTTAAATATTATTTTTTTGGATAAAATACATTAGCTAGTGGTATCTTTTCTGCATTATACATCATACATATACTGTAATTAGAAGAAAAAAATGAATTAATCACGCTTTTTTTTTGTAGTTTTACCAAATAAATGTATGTTTGGCTAGTAGTCTTAGTCCTACCTAATCTGGCGGATCCCAATCAAATCCAATTTTTACTTTTCTTTGATACAATACAACGAAAATGTAAATGAAATTCATATTTTTAGACAAAAATATTTGGATCGTCTGTAGATTAATCGTATCACTTCAAACCATACTAGTAATATTTATACACTAGTTATGGCTACTTCTGCCGACACTTCAGAAACGATCACCTGACGCATTGGTCAGTCTCATGACTGAAGAAGACACGCGTGTAACGTTGATCCTAGCGCTAAAGTATTTAATGACGTGACATACATAAACTAATCCGATCATCTTCTCCTTTTTTTGTTTGTTTATCGTCAGTAGTCCATTAGTTAGTTACATCAGCCACTTAGCTTTAATCAGATACGGACTGAAACACAAATACAAGTACGTTCTCTTGTCTGCCAGATATTTATTCTTCTTGCTAACTTCCGAGCTATTGGAGCAGTCAATCCTATTTCTCTCTGTTTTGTTCTCCGCTTCTCCCACCCTATACTCTGTTTTTACCAAAAGAGGAGGAAGTAGAAGCTGGTTTTCAAGCGAAGCCATGGCCATAGATTCAAATGCAGGAGGAGGGTTCATTGATGTCCCACTTGCACAAACTGGGGAAGGTATTGCTGAATGTGAGCTTCTCAAGTGGTTTGTCAGAGAGGTGTGTTTCTTTTATTTTATGCTAAAGATTTAATCCTTTTCAGTTATTCTTTTGGTTTTTAATTTCAAATCAGCTCTTTTTCGGTTTGATTTAGGTAGATCCTGTGGAAGAGTTTCAGCCACTCTGTGAAGTTCAGAGCGATAAAGCAACCATTGAGATAACAAGTCGTTTTAAAGGGAAAGTAGCTCTCATCTCACATGCTCCAGGTGATATTATCAAGGCTAGATGATCATACTAAAATGAATAGTTTGACTTAAGCATATCATTCAGATTTTTTAGGGAAAGTGTGTGTTTCTTTAGAATCGGATGTAAATCTTTTGTGTTGAAATGTATATATGTTATATGCATTGATGCAAGGTTGGAGAGACTCTGGTTAAGCTGGCCGTAGAAGACGCCCATGATGCTCTCCTAGTATCCTCTGATCTAGGCGGTTCAAAGCAAAAAGAACAGACAATCTTGTTGGAGCTTTGTCAAAGCCATCTGTTTGTAGCCTTGCAAAAGACCTTGGCATAGACATCAATGTCGTTACTGGAAGTGGTAAAGATGGGAGAGTTTTGAAAGAGGAATTCGTTTTGGTGGTCAAAAAGGAAACATAACAGATTCAGTTTCTTCTGAAACTCACTCTGTTTCCACTACAGCGAGTAACTTTGAAGATCAAATAGTTCCTCTCAGAGGATTCAAACCGAGCTATGGTCAAGACAATGACCATGGCTACAAAAGGACCTCATTTTCATTTCGTTGGAGAGATAAACTGCGAGGCACTTGTGGAGCTTAAACAGTTCTTTAAAGAGAACAATACAGATTCCACACGTTCCTTCCTACTTTAATCAAGTCACTCTCAATGGCTCTAACCATATATCCCTCGGTTAATAGTTGTTTCAACGAGGAGTCGATAGAGATCACCCTTAAAGGTTTTTGTTATTTTGATTTTGAGCTTATTTATCTTTAGAGTATGTAGATAGATATTGATTCTTTGGTTTCATCTCAGGTTCACACAACATTGGAGTTGCAATGGCTACTGAACATGGCCTTGTTGTTCCTAATGTAAAGAATGTTCTGTCACTATCACTACTAGAGAATAGAGATAACCAAAGAACTGTCACGGTTACAATATTTAGCAACAAATGATGGTAAAATCTAGACATGTTGATCATTGCCAGATAAAGAGTTTTGTTGTTAGGCTAACATAACTGCGGACCATAGAGTACTGGATGGAGCAACGGTGGCTCGGTTTTGCTGCCAGTGGAAAGAGTATATTGAGAAACCTGAGTTGCTGATGCTTCAAATGAGATAAAACAACAAACAAGATTCATGTTTCTTTGTGTCAATCTCTCTTTTTTAGTACCACACTTGTATCATTGTATGAATCCTCATGTTCGAATAAGATGAAGTTTAGCGTATGGAATATGACATAAAAGTCATCATTCATAGAATATAATCACACTTTTTTATCATAGTACAGTATATAATTATTAATTATTATGTAGTCAATTCAAGAAAAATGTGAGACTATGAACTAAAAAAGTGTGATTTTATATACCTAAGCAGGCGCGTAAATTAATAGGTATAACGTTCGAATCGATGCACTAACATTAATTTTCAAATATTAGTTGGAATCGTACACCGACAAAGGTATCTCCACTCTTATAGTCTTACCGGTTCCAGTGACTTTCAACCATATCACACATGAAATGATTCCAAATAAAATATAATTTAAGATGTTATTGATCTATAATCGATTTAACAGAATGCTAATATTGCCTCACGTGAGACCGATGAAACTTTACAGCTTTCACCAATTGTATAAAAGATTTTAAAAACATCACACTGTCCTGGTTACTAAATTTACTATAATAACTTTTACGTGACCAAGTAAATGGGAGAAGAAGAGATAGAGATCCTCTGCTGCTGCTCCATGTTAACCTCCCGTAGACTCAAATATGGGAACGCCACGTGACCTTTTCTTGCTGGCGTCATTGTTCCCGCTATAGGTCCCGACGAAGGTCTACTCGTCGTCGTCGTACGGTATGGCGTGTTCGACCCGGTTCGACTCTCAATTGAGTAAACCGGACTCGACATCGACATCGAACCGGTTACGGCGCGAAAGTTCCTGACCCTACGATCTTCGTCGTTGACGGCGGCGACGGTGGAGATTGGCCATTTGCGCCACTTGAAAAAGGGTAAAGCTTTCTTCCACCACCACTTTTTCTTCCTCTTGTTGTTGTGGTGCATTGTGGACCGGGTCGGGTCATCTTTCGAAATGGGTTTCTGGATCTTGAAGTGAAGACTGTTGATGATGGATGACTTCGTCGACGTTTCTCTCTTGTGCTTCCTCGCTTCTTCCATAACCTTTCATCCAAAAAAAAACAAGATCTCACCATCAGACAAAACCTTACTCAAAACATCGCAAGAACGTAACAGTACATACCTGAAAGTAGTTGAAGCCATAGTCGCTGAAATGTTGAGAGTCGGGGATGGGGAAAACAGGGGATTTGTTCGACATTCTTCTTCTTCGTAGGTCGTTTGAGTTGTGAAGTTTTGAGGTGAGGGCTTTAATGTCGGAAAATGGGGATGTGGAGGGATCGAAGAAGACGGAGATGGCCGTTGGGGTGAATGTGGTGGGGCTCTCTTAATTCAATGCAACGAGACAACGAGTCGTCTATTGTATCGTTTTCAACATTCTCACCACTCGCTTCTTTCCCCCTATAATATTTACTTTATATAATGGCCCTACATTAATTTTTTTTTTTGACAATTTAAATTAATTATTGTAATAAAAATATTTTTAAATAATTATGAGCATTAATTACTATATTGTGCAAACAATTTATATCATTTTCTAGTACCCATGCATATAAAAATAAACTATGATTTATGTTAGTTTGTTTATAGCTAAGTATAGACAATTATATAATTATTATGCTAAATTATTTTCACCAGATATATTCATATTCATCTTCATCTTCATAAAAAAAAAAAAAAATATTCTACACATCAGCCATAGCACAAATACAAAAGACATCACATGAGTGGTGCGCAAATACAAAAGACATCACATGAGTGGTGGACAAATACAAAAGGGCATAATAATTTTAGTTTTAGTTTCCGAGACACGAAGAATATACTTGATTCCACCGTTCAAAGAACAATATTTCTTCAAAAAAAAAAAAGAACAATATTGGATGCAGGCAGGCAGGCACTCTCGAAGGACGATACATGCGGATAAGCAACACGTGATCTCCACTCCACGAACCATGCAACCTCCTCGACTTTCTCATCAACTTTTTTACCAATCTCATGATTCTCATCTAAAAAGCATACCATTATTAAAGTTAACTGTAAACGACTCATTCCTTTGACAAACTTTATAAGAATCAATGAATCATTCTTAAAACAATTTCAGAGAAACACATGAAAAACAAAAAAAGATGTAAAACCCGGAAAACTAAACGATTCACAAAACGGAATCTCCTGCATGTCAGCAGTGTAACGGAACTTGCATCTGTGGGATCCACGTATTACCACTTAAGAATCTATCACCAGTATATAACAAAGCATGTTCAGGCTTTAATACTGGGCCATTCAACTCTTTGGGCCTGATTCGCTAATAATCTGGTTTAAAAGAGAGCTAATAATCTCATTAAGCTATATCAACATCTGGTTTGATCTAGAAAGATTAGACTGATGAGTACAATTGGACAAAGCTTATTGAAAGTTCGAAACATCAAAAAGGCTAATAGCCCATCTAAAAAACATAAATTAGCCCACTCCATATAGTTTCTCTCGAATCACACTGAAGACTGAAGAGAGAAGAGAGAGAGACAGAGCAGGGAGCTAAAACCCTCACCGGCGGCGATCAGCGATGGCTCTTTTCACAGTCCGGCGCAAGTTAGCGACAGTCCTAAGCAAATCCTTCTCTTCTTCTATTTCGTCATTTTCCACGTTCTCTTCTCGCTCTCGATTCGCTTTGCCTTTACTCGACAAAGTCTCCTCGAACCGAACCGGTTTGGGCCCTTGTTACACAACGACCCGACCCAAGACATCCGGGTCGGTATAGGTGTCAAATGGACGGGTCGTCCATTGGTCGTCCACGTCCATATTTAAATGGATTTAATATGGACACACCCATTTTTCCCATGGGTTATTAATGGACAAAATATGGATGACCATTGAAAAAATGGTCTTTACGGGTTTTGGGTTTCATGGACATGGGTTGTCCAACGGACAAAAAAAAATCTAGGGTTTCAAAAAAAAATTGAGTTTTTCTACCAAAACCGAGAAATCGGGTTTTCTCGCCAAAACCGGGAAATTGAATTTTCTCTGTCAAAATCGTAAAATCGCACAAACTGTAAAATCGGGGTTTTCCGAAAAAATTGAGAAATTGGATTTTCCCGCCAAAACCGAGAAATCAAAATTTTCCGCCAAAACCAGAAAAAATCGAGTTTTCCTGCCAAAATCGAGAAATTGAGTTTTCCGCTAAAACCGTAAAATCGGGTTTTCATGCCGAAACCGAGAAATCGAGTTTTCCCACCAAAACAGAGAAATCGGATTTTTCTGCCAAAACCGGGAAATCTAGTTTTCCCGCCAAAATCGGAAAATCGAGTTTTCCGCTAAAACTGTAAAATCGCCAAAACCGTAAAATCAAGTTTTCTTGCCAAAACTGAGAAATCGGGTTTTCCCGCCAAAACCGGAAAATCGGGTTTTCTCGCCAAAACCGGAAAATCGAGTTTTCCCGCCAAAACCGTAAAATCGGGTTATCCCACCAAAACCGTAAAATCAGGATTTCCCGCCAAAATCAAAAAATTGGGTTTTCCCGCCAAAACCAAAAAATCGGGTTTTCCCGCCAAAACTGTAAAATTGATTTTCCCGTCAAAACTGCAAAATCGAGTTTTCCTACCAAAACCGCAAAATCGGAATTTCCCGCCATAACCGAAAAATCAGGTTTTCCCGCCAAAATCGTAAAATCGAATTTTTCCGCTAAAACCGCAAAATCAAGTTTTCTTGCCAAAACCAAAATTGTTGTATTTATGGATTAATTTTAATTTTATGAACTTGTATATATAATTATAGGCTTATAAATTATAGGCTTATAAACTAAATTCTAAAGTTTTCTTATATGGTCTATTATGGACTCTATGGCAGCCCATAAAAATATGGGTTTTAGTGGATATGGTTTTTAATGGACATGGTTCTAATGGACATGGTCACTCTTTGTCCACAAACAATAAATGGACAAATGGATACGGGCTAATGGACGTGGGCTCGCCCAGTTTACAGCTATACGGGTCGGGATACTCTCCGCTAAACGATCCTTCGCCGAACTGGAGCAACCGTCCGCCGAAGGAGACGATTCTTCTGGACGGGTGCGATTACGAGCACTGGCTCATCGTCATGGAGTTCACTGATCCAAAACCTACAGAAGACGAGATGATCAATGCTTATGTCAGAACGTTAACTTCCGTCCTCGGCAGGCAAAAAAATCTCATCTCTTTTTTTTTTAGTAATCATTTCGTTTGTGCGTTTGTGCGTTTGATTGATTTTGATTTATTTTATTTTTTTTTGTAGCGAGGAGGAGGCAAAGGAGAAGATTTATTCGGTTTGCACTTCGACATACACTGGCTTTGGTGCTTTGTTCTCTGAAGAGCTTTCTTGCAAACTCAAAGGTTGTTACTAATCTCAAAGTCAAACGTCTCTTCATGTTGTTGTTCTGTCTGAATTATTTGTCTATACGAATAGGACAAAGAATATATTTTTTTTTTTGGGTTTGGAACTTGTTGACATTGCTTGTATATATTTAGATTAACTAATCCAAGAGTTGTGTGATTGATTCTTCAGGCTTACCTGGTGTTCTCTGGGTTTTACCAGATTCTTATCTTGATGTTCCCAACAAAGACTATGGAGGTTTGTAATGTTTTTGGACTTTCATCTGAATTAGAGAAATATAAGCATATATATACTATAAACCAAATTTTGTTTTGCTGATGTTTTCCTTCAGGTGACTTGTACATTGAAGGAAAGGTGATACCAAGACCACAGTACAGGTTCACTGAACAGCGCCAGACCAGAAACCGGTCTAGGCCTAGGTATGGTAGGCGCCGCGAGACTGTCCAGGTGGAGAGGAGAGAGCCAGCATCACAGAACTGGAACCAGAAGAATCAACCACCACCACCATCCATGGGTAATCAAGCTCCCGAGAGTTAAAGAGACAAGCACAGTGCTTAATAATTTGAAATCCTTGTTAACTCACATTGAACAACAAGTATGCATCTGTAATGGAGTCGTATTATATACCTGCCTCAAACTCCTATCACACCGTGTCAGAATTATCAATTATTCACAAACATCATCTTTCGCGATTCTTATTTCTAAACTCATCTAAACAGAAGAAATGACAGATAATATATGTACAATGTAAAATATACATTATTGCTTGCTTCAATAACAATCACTAGTAATTAGACCCTCCTCTCTCTCTTTTTCATACTTTTTTGCATCATTGACACATGTGTCTTGTCGGAATAAGGTTTGAGATCATTCCGACATATTATTAACCTAAACCACGGATTTGTCAGCACACCGGAGATAATGTCCACCGATGCTGCTTCTGTACTTAAGTTTAGTTAATCTGGTTTTGTTCAATTTATATAGGCCTAATAATTATCAAGCAGAAAATGTGCCAAGTTGCATCTTGAGCGGAATCCAGATGCTTAAGGTTGTTTTCTAAATCCATTATGCTCCTCTTGTGTATATAGAGACTATATATGTTACTTCTTTGCTTCTCATGTGCTTTCTGAATGCACCTTGGTGACAGGAAAGACTAATTAACTGTGAGAAGAAAGAGCGACTACTCAGCAAAATACATCCCTCGTTTACTAGTTGCTTTTCCATTCATGTAAATGTTCAATATAATATAATATATGTACATTTGGTTCAGTTGATGATGTGTAGACAAGTTGTAAACGGTAGCCTTTTTTATTGTTGTTTAGTTAAGTTCATGTACATTAGCAAAGAAGTTTCCAAGTAAATCAGCTCTTCTTAGAAAGCGAGAATCAAGAGTTTGTTTGTAAGCAAGGGACACAAGACTTGATTATACATGAAGCAAGACCAATTGTTTTGCAAAAAAAAAAAAAATGTTAGAAAAAATGGGCAAAAAGCAAGGTCAAAAGGCAACCAAAATGATGATTATACATTAATGGTTAGTAGTTGTTATCTGACTGCTCGTTAAAGCTATCTTTCCGCTGTAACTAAAAAAAACTCTTCTACAAGTCAGATCATTTTTCATGTAACATCTGTTTCCTCCTCACTCATCCTTTACGAAACGAAAGGTCCAAATAAAAATAAAAAATAAAAAAGTGGAGGGATATAATGTTCATCTTCAACAAGTCAGATCATCTTCATGTAACATATGTTTCCTCCACACTCATCCAACTATAGCCAACACCAAATCTAATGTTCATCTTCAAATTAAATAGAATAAGAGAATCAAATGTAGAAAAGCAAGGTTTACTCTACACAAAACTACAATCTGTCTGAGATCTTCAATGAAAAGCAACAAAAAAAATAGAAAAGGATTAACTTAGATTTGACAGAACATAGGACTCTCAACATGATCAAAATAGACTTCGGTGTCATCATAGGGACCTCCAAATTCACTAACCACGACTTTTTGGGCTCTGTGTTCCTTGAGATTGTAACTGATGAAAAAGAAGGGCGCCTTATTGGGACACCGCTGTGAGAATATAAGCTCACCAGTACTAACTGTACCCCTGAACCTGAAGCTATGATTTTTTCCACCTAATGCTGTCCAAGAAGGAACAACGATTGAAACTTTAGACCATCGTTGCGTAGTGGCATCTTCTAGAACCCACAAGTGAACTTCACCGTCAGCGGTAGGCCAACTAGTTATAGCTACCTTTCCATTGTAGTTCACTATGCAAGGATTATCCTCAGGTAACTTAGTGACATTAAACTCTTCAGATATCAGATCGAAGCTTATCAAGGATCCTTCATTTTTTATCCAAGCATAATAATACAGTACCCCATTTAAACATATCCCTTTATTAGTAACATGAGAAGGAGTAGGAGGAAGATGAGGATGCTTACACTCAACAATTCTCCATTTATTTTGGGCTCCTCCTCCTAGAGTGTACACTTGATGATCTTCGGCCACAACTTGTGATTCACGTTTTTGATGACCTTGTAGTACAGTCATGGACAACACTTTGTATGCATCATTCACTGAATCATACCCAAAAAAGGATAACACACCTCTTCTTGTAGTTTTGAGTCTAGGCAACGTTAAGAATTGGCCCGTGGTAGGGTTACCTATCATCACTCTAGAACCCATTTGACGGCAGATCAAGCCGCGGATTGGTGGAGAAAAAGCATTCTGATGGTTCTTCTTATCTGGATTTATGTTTAACCTATGACGGTCAGAAGATGGATCAACCTGGGAACATGAATGTAAGAACTGCACTGGCGCGTAGAAGCCGAAGACTGTGAAAAGAAGCCGAGGTGAAGGTGAAGATCGAGCAAGGTACTGATTGATAAAACATTTGCCACTGATTATGGATAACCATTGTTTTGAAACGAAGACAAGACTAGCTACAGATTTGGTAGGAACTTTCAGGAGAATCTCTACGATTAGATCCAGAGGAATAATCGAAAACGGATCGTTTTCATCTTTATCTTCTTTCGTCGTTAGAGGCTGCTGATTGATCCCGGTCGTCTCCTTCCTCTTGACCCTCTTCATCATGGTTCTATCTTTTAGACCGAAAACAAAACGAAACCCTAAACATATCTACCAAGTTAGGAGATTTTGCAAATAAGACCCTCACTTTTCACGGGCATTCCAATTCATGTCTTTGTTACTCAAGTATTTCCTTGCAATCTGGTGTTTACTATTTGAAATTTTGCATGATTAACCTCTTTTTTAAAAAATAATTAAAAAAATTTAAAAGAAAAATCGTTATTTGTGCTATGAAAATCTTTACGACAAAATTTAAAAATGGGCAGACAGAAGTCCATAACGAGATAGACGAGCTCGAGATGAAGAGTCCAGAGATCACGGAATTGATTGCAGAAGAGAAGAAAAGAAGCAGCTATAAAAAAAGGGGAAATGTTAAAGAGTAGATACATGAAAAACCCTAGAGAGAACACAATATACACATCGACTTCATTCTGTTCTTTACGTTTGTAGTATTGAATCTTATTTTTATTAATTGTAACCGATCTTTTATTTAATAAAAGTCTATTTTTATCAACCAATTTCCAATTACATATGTATTCTAAGGATATCATTGCCGCATCCTTTTCATTCACCAATTTACATTATAAACACTATCAAATATTTAGTGTAGATTTTAAT